>NW_022157028.1:0-456 GCF_004353045.1 Thyridium curvatum
GCTGTAGACTCTCGGCCCCGTCTATCGGCCGTCATGGACACCATCAATGCAACACTTGCCCACGGGCCAGGTACTCGGCTTCCTGCCGAGTTTTATGACCAACGCGTGCTCAAGACCATTGAGCGGATCGTAGCCGACGAGAACTTTGGCGTATATGGCGTTTCTCGTGAGTTCCGCATGCTTGGCGTGGGAGAACTAATAGTGGGCATGGTCCTGAAGATGGTCGACCAAGTGGAGTGGGATCAGAGACACGACAGTACCCTGCGACGCTCTAATGACGTGGAATCAAGGGCGCCACCGCGACTTTCTCTTTCGGCTTGTCACGATAGCACCATTGGCGCAACGCTGGCAAGCCTTGGCTGTTTCAATAGTGACGAGAGATGGCCAGCCTTCACCAGCCGCATCATCTTCGAACTGGTTCGCAAGAGACAACCCACCCCTTCCAAGAAGATGGAC
>NW_022157029.1:0-443 GCF_004353045.1 Thyridium curvatum
TTTTAATAAATTAGACTAAAATAGTATAAAGAATAGTTAAGTTTACTTAAATAAATTAAAATCTATATAAACTTTACTTAATAGGTTAAAGAAAAGTATTTTCTCTAAATATTTATATTATATCTTTCAGTTATCTCACTCAATTAAAAGATCTTTTAGTCGTCTCACTTAATTAAAAGATCTTTTAGTCATCTTACTTAATCAAAAGATCTTTCAGTCATCTTACTTAATTAAAAGATCTTTTAGTTATCTTACTTAATTAAAAGATCTTTTAATCCTATAGTTATATTATTTAACTAATAGTAAAAATAACTAACTCACAACAAACTGTAATTCGGTTCTTCTCACAACAAACTGTAATTCGGTTCTTCTTAGACCCGAATTGAAACCCCATACAAAATAAAACGGCGCTATGATTACAGGGGGTAGAACCGAATTGACAA
>NW_022157030.1:0-443 GCF_004353045.1 Thyridium curvatum
CCTCGAAGCGCTCCGCAAGCTGATCGATCAAGAGTTTGGAGCCGGGCGGATAGACGCCGTCTAACAGCTCGCGCTTGAGCTCCTCGTAGGTCTGGGTGGTGCGGCTTGCCGAGGCCATCTCGATTCTCCCGATGGGAACAACCTACCGCGCCAAATAGATCAAGGCAAGAAAATAGATTTTTCTGTACAAGTCGATTTTTTCGCGCTATGGGTCGCGAAACAGGGAGAAACGTGATGCGATTTCGGGCAATCGAGACCAATGGCCGCGAAGGCGTCGCCGGCAGCCGCGACGGCAAGAGCTGGCGGGTGCTCTACCAGGGCGATGCGGGATTCCCCGGCCTGCCGGATGACTTCATTCAACGCGGCCCGGCCGGCATCGATGCCGCCGCCGGCGCGCTCGATCGCGGCGCTCTTGTTGCCGACATCGAGCAACTCTCCTGCCT
>NW_022157031.1:0-441 GCF_004353045.1 Thyridium curvatum
GTCGGATCTCTGGCGGATCGCGTGGGGGTCGACTAACAAGGCATCTGTCGAACGATGCAGGACAGCTGCCATGTTTGAAGGATTCGAGCGTCACGATGTCGAGACCGAAGGTGCGACGATCGCCTCGTTCGTAGGCGGGAGCGGTCCTCCCTTGCTTCTGCTCCATGGATACCCGCAGACCCACGTCGCCTGGCATCGTATCGCCCCGGTCCTGGCGCGCGACTACACCGTGGTCGCCACCGATCTGCGGGGATATGGCGACAGCCGCGGTCCGCAGCATGTCGATGCATCGGCTTACTCCAAGCGGACGATGGCGCGCGATCAGCTCGCGGTGATGAAGCAGTTCGGTTTCGATCGCTTCGCCGTCATCGGGCATGACCGCGGCGCGCGGGTCGGGTACCGGTTGGCGCTGGACCATCCCGGAGCGGTGCAGGCTTTCGT
>NW_022157032.1:0-441 GCF_004353045.1 Thyridium curvatum
GTTCCTCAAGCATGTTCTTTTTAACCTGGTCAAAGGCTGCTTGGCACTCGGGTGTCCATTCGAACTTGTTATCTTTCTTCGTGAGGTTGGTTAAGGGGATCGTCAGCCCTCCGTAACCCTTCTGGTACCTCCGGTAGTAATTGGCGAATCCAAGGAAAGATTGCACTTCCTTGACATTCGTTGGTACAGGCCAGTCCTTGACTGCCTCTAATTTCGCTGGGGCCATCTGGACTTGTCCGGGTTTGATCAAATGTCCGAGGTAAACCACCTCCTGGACATGAAACTGACTCTTGTCTGGGTTGACCAATAGATTCGCGTCCTGTAGGGCTTGCAGCACCTGATGGACGTGCTTCCGATGTTGCTCCAAGGTTTTGGAGTAAATCAGGATGTCGTCTAGGTAGACGATAACAAAGTCGTCTAGGTACTTCCGTAACACATCGT
>NW_022157033.1:0-436 GCF_004353045.1 Thyridium curvatum
CTTTTATTTATTTAATTTATAAAATTTAAATATTTTTAAAATAATTATTTTAATATTATAAATATTTTAAATATATTCTCTTAATTATAATATATATTTTTATAATTTTTATATATATTTATATTATATATATAATAGGATTTTTAACTTTAAATATTATTTATATATATAATATTCTTTTATTCTTTTTTTAATAATTTTAAAAATATATCTATAAATATAAAAAAATATCTATAATATTTAGAATTTTTTAAAGTATTTTATAAGATTTTTTTTTATTTTATTTATAAAGTAGATGTCTTTTAATTTATAAATTTAAAGGTATAGAATTTAATTGGTTGAAATTTAGGCCCACCTGGTGTGTCAGGTCACCTAAATACCCACCTGGTGTGGCAGGCGACCCACCGGGTCATGTGTCAGTTGATCTGTATCCTCC
>NW_022157034.1:0-428 GCF_004353045.1 Thyridium curvatum
CAGAGGCACCCTCCCTCACCCTTTGCATTCGTTTCTGTGTCCGACTGTGTCGGAGGTGCACTTGCCCTTTCCTGGCTTCTTCTTGCGATTCCTGCTGTCGATGCCACGACTCTAGTTTCCTGAGTCGATGGATTTTGCACACTACTGTGGTGCAATCGATCGTTGCTCTCCGTCCGAGTACACAGTCGACTGGGTAGTCGAGTCTCATCCGTAGGACGGCATATCCCTTTACCGTGTCTTGGTGGAAGATCTCCCAATACTCCAGGTCTTCTTCCAAATATGCACGTAGTGGGAATTCTTCCCACCGCCTGGGCATAAATTGGTGCTTCAGTTTCTTCGCTAGATGCCTTGAGCATTCATCGAACACACACGCAGACCACGAAATCTGGTTGTGTCGTTCGTCCTTGTAATGTAGTCGTGGATCCTCC
>NW_022157035.1:0-423 GCF_004353045.1 Thyridium curvatum
TGATAGATCACTTGCGATCAGTGAGGATCACTGATCGAGCGTGATCGCTTATCTTATCTATTCTGCTGGTCCTGACCGCCCGGGTCACCTGCCCCGCGGTACCATGCCTTGATTTCGTGACATATAGCTCTTAGCTATAAAGTAAGTCTATAGTATATAGAATATCTAGAGTAATATAGCCACTATATACTATAATATAGTCTATCTATATATTAATATATAGTCCTACATCCTTATAAGATGCTATATACTAAAGTTATATTAATTATATATATAGTAGTAGCTATTAAAGCTAGTAAGGTGTGACGATCCTTGATCCCAAGAGGCAAGACTACTTCGTAGGATCGGAAGCGTGTGGGTTTATGTAAGCAGTAAGTGATGGGCGCTGCTGAGCAATGGTGGTTGACTTGATCGTAGCTAAGA
>NW_022157036.1:0-422 GCF_004353045.1 Thyridium curvatum
AAACCAATTCGGTTCTACCCCCTGCTTGTCAATTCGGTTCTACCCCCTGTAATCATAGCGCCGTTTTATTTTGTATGGGGTTTCAATTCGGGTCTAAGAAGAACCGAATTACAGTTTGTTGTGAGGCCATCTAGATATATACCTAGGCTTACTACTAGCTAATATTTCTATATTACTTCTTTAAATATACCTTTATCTTATTAATAATAACCCTAATCTTATACTAATAATAAATTATAAATAGGAAATCTAATAACTATATAAATAACTTTATAACAGTAATAATTATTAATAATTATGTCACGAAACCAGCCGCAGTTACCGCGGGGCACCGCCCCAGACGGGCCGCAGGACTGGCCGGCAGAAAACCACACACCGCCTGCCCGAAACGGCGTGCTAACCAGTGCTCAGTTAGCAGCAGT